>NW_026932942.1:0-42500 GCF_032062105.1 Saccostrea cuccullata
CTTTTCATAGATGAAAAGTGGGGGTTAGTGTACATATAAAAAAGTTTTTTATTTTTTTATATCCCACCCCCTATTTCTTTTAGATTTAATGAAAATAAATCAAGACATTTAGGCAAGAAAGTATGTGTTTTTATTCACCAAATATTCAAAATAAGTGTGATAATTTCAGGTAATAATTGCAATTTTGATAAGAAAAGCTTTTTATGAACAAAAAATAATCAATCAACACATAAAACTTCATAATAGTTAGTTAGATACCCCCTTTCTTTTGCCCTGCGGGTTCCGATTGGGTCCTGGTTTGTGGTGTTGGATTGTGGCTTCCCTGGGATTAGTGAAATCTAGTCCCATTTTCTCCTTCTCAATCTGATTTGCATGGTTTTCTCCATTTGATTTTAGCTTTTCTAAAACCTGCTCTCTTCTAAACTTCCTCATTTGTAATTCTTGTGACAATAAGACTTACCTGAAAAAATATTTTAGAAATAAAATAGATTATAATTACTGGTAATATCATTGTTCAAAAAATGTAAAATCATTATTTTGTCTATCTTACTTTGTTTTTATGAACCGAAGCCTGTACTTTAGAATCAAAAAATTTTTAGGCTACATGTTCTATGATGTTTCAGAAATATTCCATTTTTTAACCCGCAGAGGGTGCCATAGAATGAAGCGACCTATAGTTTCTTATCGAATGTAAACAGTTAAAAATTATAGGACCTAGATGTTATCTTATTATTTTCATACGGTATGTCTATAAATTTGGGATAGATATTCTGCATTTACAATATTAAAGGAAATTTATCATATACTACGAGCTAAAGTTGCAATTAAAAAAGGAAGATAATACGAATGCTGTCGTCTGCACGCATCTGAAGATCCCTTAGTATGGTGTCCGGATAGGGCCATTTGCGGTAGCGCGACATCGCGTTCAGATAAACGAGACATCGCGCTAACACACAACACGCCGTCGCGCCAACGCAACTTTGCACAACACGCCGTCGCGCTAACATAACTTTGCACAACGCGCCTTCGCGCTAACACACAACGCGCCGTCGCGCTAACACAACTTTGCACAACACGCTGTCGCGCTAACACAACTTTGCACAACGCACCGTCGCGCTAACACAACTTTGCACAACACGCTGTCACGCTAACACAACTTTGCACAACAAGCCGTCGCGCTAACACAACTTTACACAGCACGTTGTCGCGCTAACGCAACTTTACAGTGCGTTAGCGTGACGGCGTGTTGTGTGTTAGCGCGACGGCGTGTTGTGCAGTGTTGCATTAACGCGACAGCGTGTTGTGTGTTAGAGCGATGTCTTAATTATCTGAACGCGATGTCGCGCTAACGCAAATGGCCCTATCCGGACACCATACATGGTGTCCGGATAAACTATACCTTAGGCCAAGGCCTAACGTTCCGTACATGTATGTTACATGTTTATGCTACGTTTTAATTTGCGATGTGACAGCTATACTAGTATGTATTTTGAAACTTTTGTATCTACGAGTATAATGCATAAACATTGCTATTTTCAATAAGTTTGAAAGCATTGTAAACCTACATTTTTGCTTTTCCAATGCAACTGGAACGTCGTCAACACACTTTGGCGCTCTTAGCTGGCATATTTGGGGACCGCTTTCGAGAATGTACCTGTAGGCCTAATTGTGAAATCGGTAATTTTTTAAATGTTTTAAAATTTCTGTCGGTTGGCTCTTTTAACAGTTCCATTGAATCGGCATTCCTATCGCTTTGAAACGGGCGATCCCGTCTTCTTCCCCTCTCGATCATGTTGATTTCACTTGTCGACTTTCTTAGGCCTATGTCGTAAATATCGTAATTTTGCAAACGACTTGGTCATTAATACAACAAAGAAAGATTTTTTATTTTAAAAATAAATATAGTTTAACAAGTAAATCAAAAAATCTTTAAAAACTTGTTTGTAAATTCTTATTAGTCTGGTTCCCGCCCCCGCCACTTCGTTTTTCACTTCGTTTTGGAACCAGACTAAATTGTTATCAGTTTGAATTTTACGACATGTCTAAGTACAAACCACTTGGGGTAAAATGATCAGAAGAATACATCCTTAAGTTATTGTTTGGAACACGAATCGATGTAACAATTCTTAATTTGAATTTCTAGATTGATTTTCGATTTTGCTCTATTTTACAGACAATATGACTAACGTTACAGATATTATTTAGTGTATTGTTGTAACTTACTAATTTTTATGTGCTCCGCGATCCGATTTTTGCATTTTTAAAATCTGGATAAGTCTTAAATAGAAGGATATGGAGATAACGAACAGTATTCAATCTCAAAGTCCATAAAACAATACAAAATAAGCAGAGCAAACATGGACCCCCGAAACATCAGAGGTGGGATCAAGGGGCCATGGAGGAGTGAGCTTGATAAGTCTTGAATAAATCGTGATATTCAAAAACAATTAATACCAATCATTTGGATTTATTGAAAATATTTTACCAAATTTGGATAGCATATGACGTCAAATAAAAAAAGATATGGCATAAGTCCCTGAACTTTTCGAAAACCCTTCTACATGTATTATGTTTATGTATTATAAACCGTTTTCTTTATTCTAGAGTGTGATCCTGGGTTCTTTGGTGTCGATTGCAGTAAAAAGTGTCCATATCCTCTGTATGGTCAAAAATGTCAATACATCTGTATATGCAGTGCTTATTTGTGCAATCCAGGAAACGGGTGCCTCTGTAAAGGATTTTCTCAAAATTTGCATGATTGATTAGAGTACTGTTGTTTTGACCTTATCATTTGATAAATTGAATTTCATCATACAGTGTTTTTCAAAAAGAATGAAAACGGACAGCAGACATTGAATGCTTGCATTAAAATTATCTCACTATTGTAATTGAAAGAATTTTAAAGCCATTGAGAAAAATGACCTCTGCATTGTGTATAAAATTCTGCCCCTCATAATTATTCTAAGGTAGGATTTTCTCATGTTTCTTGTATTTAAAACATGATGTAATTTTTATAAGTGGTGTTATCAGCTAGATTACAGCTCAACCACTTTTTAAGCTCACATGGTTTTTCACAAATTAAGGTCACATTGTTCTGATGTAATATTGTGTATCGAGGCATTACATACATTTTTAAAATACATTTTAAAGTATATGCTTACATTATTTGAGTTTTATTTCATTAATCACACATATCAATTGGTAGAACTTTGATATTTTCATGGCTTAAAAATAACAAACATTTTCATTTGCATTTTTGTGGCTTCTTGCCAATTGCAGCTGTCTTTTTATCCGTTTTTTTAAAGCAATAGCTCTTGGCAGAAACGTAGACATGGGCACAGTTTAGCTACTGTAACTTGTATTTCTGTACATTTTGACTCTTTAGCTCGGGGTGATAATATTATTTTTCATCTGTTTGACTGCTTTGTATGTTAAGAAGGTTGGATTTTTCAAAGTCAACTTCTAAAATCTAGAATCATGAGAGATTCATCCCACTGCAAAATTCCAACTTTTCAAACCGTATAAATGTAGAGAAATTTTCCTTTTTATAGAAGGAATTTAAAAATTTAAAAAATAAACAATACTAACTTCATTATCCTACCCTTTAGTGTGGTTTCCTTCTGCAATGTTATCCCTTTTCGGTGCTATATTTCGACAAAACCAAGAGGAGTATGGTAAAGAAACAATGCATTTTAAAAACTACTCACCTTGAAGAAGAAAATTTTAAAAATTTCAACTACATGGTATTGAGGAAAGCTGGTTTTACACAATTTGTAAAAACCTATGGTAGAATCGTATAGTCGAAACATCGTACCATATACATATACATTTCCCTTTAAAACATCCACTTTGGAACCTTAAGATAATACAGCCTACTCCGGATATATTGAAATTCAGGGGACCATGCAAATTATTTCAATATATCCGTAATTCGATATAAGTGAAATCTAGCTATGACGTCACAGCCTACTCCACTGCGTTACGATATCCGGTGAAGTACATGAAGCGGTTCGATGACTTATGTACTAAGGCTAAGCGAAATCGTGAAGCCGCCATTTTATTATATGTTCAATCCCGACTTAAATTAAAGAAGAACAAACCCGAACAAATTAATTTTGTTACCGTTTATCTATAACAGTGAACAGATTACATAGACTACAGGCACGTAGTATCGGGGGGGCAGGGGGGCCTGGCCCCCCACTTTTTCTCCCGACATTACCTTTACTATAGAAAATGTATACTGACAGGAAGGTTGGCCCCTCTCACATTTCAGCACAATGTAGTGTGATAAAGAAAATTTACCTCAAAAAGTTTGAATTGAAAGATAGTTGGTCTTCAAAAAAGTTAGCCACTACCCCCCCCCCCCCCCCCCCCCCCCCCCAGGGTTAGGGTTTTCGACTTAGGGCAAATTTTAATATTTGGTTTTTTTTTTTGTTTTTTTTTTGCTTTTTGCTTGTCAACTTTTTCAGGTAAGTAAAAAAAAAATTTTCTCAGGTTGGCCCCCCCCCCACTTTCAAAAACGATGCTACGTGCCTGGACTATGAGTCCTTGAAAGTTTAAAATTATTTCTTTCTGTTACATTGATAAGGCAATCCTCAACCTCATTATCATTCCCCGATCGCATTTACGTTTAGAAAAAAAAATCACTGGACATAAACGGTTGAGTACTCATCGTAAGTATACATGTACTCGGGTTATAATCCCTTGGCTTTTTCGAATTTAGGCTTATCAATAGCCATTAACTGTATGTATTTAATTTCAAAGTTAATGTGTTTTTTTTCTAGATCTTTGAGGGTTACTATATTTCGTATAACCTAAATAATTATGTCCGTATTATATACGTGGAAAAAAAAATTAACAGTAAATTATATTATTTCGTAAAAGCATGCAGTATAAAACTCACAAGGTGAAAACTTAATTATTCACACCTTGGTATATCAGCTGGTCAGTCAGGCATAAATTTTGTCACCAATTAACTGTAAAATAGCTGCCAGGGAGTACCTCAATATAACGGTTATGAAAACAACTCTTTATCACCTCTGGGGACCGATCAGTGTCTTCAATATAAGCGATATTTCAATATAGCCAATTTCAATATAACCGTTATTTTAATGCAAAGAATATGAGAGGCTAAAACTGGGGATATATTTTCATTTCAAAATAAGCGGAATTTCAAAATAAGCAATTTCAATATAAGTGGAGTAAGCTGTACATGTAATTTTAAAAGATATCTATGCTTGAACATTATATATATGTAATATAACGAAGCGGTATGTCATTGTACTGCTGTTCGAAAATGATAATTTTTATTACAACAATGTGACCTTAATTTGTTCGAAAAACTATTGAGCTTAAAAAGTGCGTTGAGCTAGTTTTTACCGTTTTAATTAGAGGTCAGGTCAAGGTCATCATCTTTTCCCTGTACAATAGGAATAATAATAATCAAAGTAGACAATCAATTCATGCGATGCATTCTTCTATTTAAATAGATAAAATGTATACCGTTTTGCATAAAAGAAATTACCACAGGGTCTATAAGCATTACTAATTTAACATAAATAATTTAACTAAATTGGATATTGGCTAATCCGAATTTTCTTGTTTTTTTTAACTTTTAGGATATATTAGTTATTTTTTAAGCTTCCTATATTTAAATTTTTCATATTTTTACGAATAATAAAGTAATCATATAAAGATACAAAATGATACAAAAACAAAACGTTTTGATCGTTTATTAAGAAGAAAAGCATCCCTTTTTTACAGATATTTCGCTGATATCCGTATTTAGCTTGGAAGCTTTTAAAGCTTTCATAATTTCAGTTTGTTTGGTAAATCATATTCATTTGATATATTTTAAAACGTATGTCCCTTATTATTAATTAAACGTACATTTGAAAACTTCTTCAACTCTTTTGATTGTTTAAAGATTGTAACGAAAACCATTGCTGTATATTAAATTATTTTGAGAAGCATAACAGAACATATTTCCATACACGACCATTCGGCCAAAAATATTGTCCCTGCTAGTTAAGTCAGATTACCATTTCTATTTGAAGTTCTACAATTGTGATGAGGAAAGAAAACTGATGATGATCTATTTAATCTCTTACATTTAAATATATATGGCATATCAGCAAATATACTTTTGATATTTTATCTAGTCAAAAACAAGACAAGAACCCTACCTTAATAAAGAGTATCTTTCTTTTGTATTGGCACAGTTTGGTTTTTAATGGTAGTGATACTTACTTCCATTTGTAATTGAAATTATTTTATTAATTTGCCTGAAGCTGGAAAAAAGTATAATCTTAATCTTTGTAATTTTTTTAACCAGCATCCACAATTACATTGTCGACAAAATCCGAATTTGACATACTTTCTTCACATCTGACTTCAAGTTCCAACTTCTTAAGCCAGAAAGAAATGTATACAACTATCAATTCGAAAACAGCTGGACATCGATCATCTACGAGAGAAAATCAACAAAAACATGCTGCTTTAACATCATTTCCATATTTAACAATTATATTTATTCTAATTTTATTACTGACTGTAGCATATTTAATAAATTGCATTTATAAGAGCATTTTGGCAAGAACTTCCAACACTGTTAAAATATCCCGCTCTGTGGAATTACAGGTCGATGCAAACATGGCAAATGAAAATAAATTGTCGGAAATGGGCCATCTTACGAAGTCATAGAAGAAATGATATATAGTGACAGTGATCATGTTAACTTACACATGTACAAAAAACGGAAACATCTTCAACAGAAAATGTTCAGCCATTAAAGTTAATAGAAATTCATGGGCTTGATGACAAAGATGTTTTGCCACAAGGTGTAAACTCCCAGGGAAACCATTCTAATCAGGATCTCAGTATCAACGAAAGTGAGGCAGTTGAAGAAGAAAACGGAGACATTTATTTAACTGTTGTAGCTTGAAATACACGTAGAGATGAGTAGTGACCAAAAAAAAACCTATCTTAGGTGAAGTTGTCTAGCTGGTCCTTTGAAGATTAATTGGAAATCCAGTTCTATTTTTAGTACACGGAAAACGTGAACGTATGTATGAAACTTAACACTGACTTGTTTATTTGCAAATCTATCTTCAAATTTATAGTAATTTATTGACTCTCTCAATACTTATATGCTTAAGAATCATCTTAATCCTTTTGTGTGTATGTTTAATACTGGAGTCATGGGCTAGTAATTGTTGCTCGAATTTGTTCTATGGATACATTCAGCAATTAGACTTTTGGGGAAATTGTTTACTTGGGATTAAAACCTGTGAAATTTTACAGCACTTAAACAATAAACTATTGCATCCCAAACAGCTATATGTGGTATTCCTACTACAAGTATTTCAGACTCCAATAAATGCAGTGTGTGTACATATGTTAACACTTTTTGTTCTACAAAGTTTGTTTTTCATTTGCTTATATTTTTTGTTCATTTTTTGTTTATTCTTGTTTGAATTTCATTTAGTTTTGTTTTATTTTTTTCCATTTAGTTATGTTCCAGCTTATTACCATGATTACTTGCACACTATACTTCATTTCATTATTATCCTCCAGTTACATGTAGCTAGAGATGTCAGTTCAAATATTTTTTCATTGATTAGTAACAAATACCAAAAATGTGAACAGTATCCTGTATATTATTTCATACAAATCTTCAATATTTCAAATAATCACTTTAATATCATTGTGATTACAATATTACTAATATGTGGATGTGTGGAAACAAACCCAGGTCCAGCAGATTATAAAAAACACATAAGTATTGTGCACAACAATGTATGCAGTTTACCCCCTAAACTTGATATTATTAGAAATGAATTTTCAGGAAATGATATAATTGCCATTACTGAAACTCACTTAGATCAGAGTATTGACAATAGTAATCTTTCACTTGATGGTTATTATCAACCAGTTAGAAAAGACAGAAATAGATATGGTGGAGGAGTTGCACTGTATATTTCAACTAGATTAAATTTTAAAGTTAGAAATGATTTAAATTTTTCTGATATTGAAATTTTATGGGCAGAGATCCAATCACAAAATCAAAAGTTTTTGGTTGGAGTCATCTACAGACATCCCAACACTGGGTCTGATTTTTGGGATAAGTTTTCAAGTACTGTAGAGAGAGCTCTAGATACAGAGATGAAATTGTTTTTGTTAGGCGATTTCAATGTAAACATGTTAGCTCCTGGGAATAATACATTTAAAAACCTACTACTACAACTTAATTTAACTAATGTTGTCTTAGAGCCTACCAATTTTACAACTGATATTGGAACTTGCATAGACCTAGTGTTAACTAATGATCCATCCAAAGTTAAGAGTGTTGTAGTCGATGAACCCATTTGTAGTTCTCATTCACCCGTTTCTATAGAAATCTCATTTCAAACATATAAGCAACATGCCTTCAAACGCACAATTAGAAATTATAAAAATGGAAATTATCAAGGCCTAAACGATGACTTACAAAATGTTAATTGGGATGAAAAAGTGTTTACCTCTAATAATATGAATGAAGTCTATGAAAATTTTACATGCACTTACCTAACCTTAGTAGATAAACATATACCAAAAAAGCAAATTACAATACGTCCATCAGATAAACCATATATTACCACAGAAATTCGTAGGAAAATGAGGCAAGAAAAAGAATTCATAAAAAGGCAAAGCATACTAAAAATCCATTACACTGGCAAAAATTCAGACAAGTCCGTAACGAAGTAATAGACTTAGTACGGAAAAGTAGGAAGGAGTACAAAATCAAACTTGTCTCTCAACTCATTGACAAATCTATTCCACCAGGAAAGTGGTGGCGTATAGCAAAATCCGTTGCAAGGTTAAAGAAACTAAGTTCTCCCCCATCCTCTATCAAATCACAAGATGGTAGAATATTGATTCATCCAATTGATAAAGCTGAAGAATTTAATAATTTTTTTCTCTAATATATCACATATTGAAAATGAGCCAGATTTGCCCGAACATGGAGCTGGACCTCCAGACTACTTCTGTGATTTTGAAATAAGTGATCAAGATGTTCTTGATCAGTTAAGCATACTTGATCCCTCTAAACCATGTGGACCAGATGGAATTTCTCCCAGAATATTAAAGGAAACTCGTTATTCCATATATAAACCTCTATGTAGATTATTTAACCTTTCACTTACAAATAAAGTTCTTCCATACATATGGAAACAAGCACATATTTCACCTATTTTTAAAAATAAAGGCTGTCCCCAACAATGGAATAATTACAGACCAATATCATTGACTTGTTCTATATGTAAACTAATGGAAAAAATACTTTTTAAATATATGTTTAATCATATTAAGGAACATGACTTATTGTGTAAATACCAATCTGGGTTCCAACCTGGGGATTCTACTGTTAACCAATTAGTTGAAATATATGATAAAATTATGTCGAACCTTGACAGAGGCAGAGATATACGCTTTATATTTTGTGACATTTCCAAAGCTTTTGACAAGGTATGGCATAAGGGAATGATTTTCAAACTTAAAAACTTTGGATTTAGAAATAATATACTGGGTTGGATTGAAGACTATCTTACTGAGAGACAACAAAGGGTGAATTTAGAAGGCTATTCATCATCATGTAAAACAATAGATGCTGGGGTACCCCAGGGTCTGTACTGGGTCCTTTCTTGTTTTTGTTATATATAAATGATATATCTAAAGATATATCTTGTATATTCGACTGTTTGCTGATGATACTTCTTTGTTTGCTATTATAGACAATGATATCAATGCTCCAACAATGTCCCTTACTCAAGATCTTGAAAAGATAAGAAATTGGTCCAAAGCTTGGGCTGTAGATTTTAATAGTGAAAAAACTGTTAATGTTGATTTTACTAGAAAACATGTAAGTTATCCTAATATTCAGTTTGGATATGGAGGTGATTATATAAAACAATCAAATACTCATGTTCATTTAGGATTACAATTTCAAGCAGATGGTTCTTGGAACAATCACATATCAAATATATATGAAAAGGCATGTAAAAGATTAAATATAATTAGGTTATTGAAACATAGCATTGATAGAAATTCACTTATAAAAATTTATTTTGCCTTTATAAGACCAATTTTAGAATATGCTGATGTTGTATGGGATAATTGTACCCAAAATAGTTCAGAATTGCTTGAAAAAGTTCAAATAGAAGCTGCTAGAATTATTACTGGACTTAGAGTTAATTCATCCAGAACTTGTTTGTATGGTGAACTAGGATGGGAACCATTATATCTTAGAAGAGAAAAACACAAACTTCAATTGATGTATAAAATGATTAATGGTTCTGCACCTGATTATTTGTATGATTTGATTCAACCTTGTTTTCCTGTTCAACATGCTTACAACCTAAGGTCTGGATGTAATAACTTATGCATACCAGTTTGTAAAACAATGTCATACTATAATAGTTTTATTCCATCAACCGTAAAACTTTGGAACAGTCTTAGTGAAGATGTAAAAAACTCTCCTTCATTAGCTATCTTTAAAGCAAAACTTAAGAATTGGGGAGCAACTAATAAACCTTGTAGGTACTTTAACTTTGGTAATAGGAAAGAAAATATCTTGCATTGTCAGTTGAGAAACAATGCTAGTAATCTTAATGCACATTTAAAAAATCATTTTTTATCAGATATTCAATCATGTCAAAAGTGTGGATTTCATACTGAAGATACTGAACATTATTTTATCAACTGTCCATCGTATAATGTTGAAAGAAACATATTGGTAAAAAAATTAAATGATATTAATGTTGTTTTTGAACTCGACGCTCTACCAAAGAGGAAAATCTCAATACTCTTATCAAACAAATTGTCAAATATTTTCATATGTACAAGAATTTATAAAATCTTCTAAAAGACTAAATTAGGGACACTGTCATATTAAATATTCTATTAAATGCATAATTTTTTTTCCTTCTTCAAATATTTGTATCATTTTTAAGCTGGAACAGTATGTAAATAATATGCATACAGTTAGGGGGTTGTCATTTTTTTTTTTGAGATATATTATTGATAAATAATACTTGATTGTGAATCTTTATTTTTCATTATAATTTTATTGATTATCATGTTCATGTATTATTTACTTCTAAATTGTATCTTGACCAATTATAAAAGGAGAGGGCTTACATAGGCATTGCCTGTTGCCCAATCCTGATTGAATTATATTCAATAAAATATGTTTAAAGTATAATTGGAAATACTTCTTGATTAGAAAAGATTGTAAAATATGAATATTAAACAAACCAAGTCATGAAGTCAAGTACTCTGACAGTATCAGAAAATAAATGAAAAGAATAAATGTCAGGCTTAAATCCATACTATACAATAAAAATATGCTTACAATGAACACGAGTATTGTTTTGAAAAGTTTAAACACTAGTACTCAAATACACATTTAAACACCGACTGATAGCAAAGAAATACGCACGCTAACTCTCGATTCCAGCCTACATTTTGCAACCATTTAATTCAATATAGATGGCAATTGGGCCATAAATTCTTTGTTTAATAAAAAGAATAGCTCAATAGAAATTGATAAATTTTCTTAATACCAGCGCTAAATAGTAAATTATCCATAACTCCAGCTCTTGGAAAAAGGGGATAGAAATTGAAATAAGACTTTCAAGCATCACCATATTTTGAAATAGTTTTGGATATAATTAAATGTTATACTTATATCTTTTCTTATGTTTTAGGCAAATAAATAAAACATAAATGTATTAATAAAATATAATGTTTCAGTTGTAAATCGCTTTGAAATTGATGGAAAATAAGCATTTTTGTCGTTTTTTGCCAATAAACATATCCCCCCATGTGTCACACAAAAAGGTTTAGTATAAATTTGTGAAATAACAGTCCATATTACCTGTAAAAAGGATTTTTTGTGTCAAGGGGTGGGGGGGGGGGTAAAAAATATAATTTCCGTTTTCAGTAAAAAACGGAGTTATCCCTCACTTTGTTTTCCCAAATAAGTCTATGAAAAATATCAAAAATTCATCGAATTTGTTGATTTTTGTCCCCCGCTTTCGCGAAAGCGAGGAGACATTAAATCTCATTCGTCTGTCCGTTGTCCTTTCTCTCCGTCTAGCTGTCCGTCAGTCTGTCAGTCTGTCCGTCCGTCACAAAAACTTTAACCTTGCCCATAACTTTTGATTAAGTGGAGCTATGACTTTCATATTGCACATGTGTATTCTTTGTGAGAAGACCTTTCTTTGGGTACCAACAAATTTGACCTTTTGACCTTGACCTTGGAGTTTGACCCACTTTAACACAAAAATTCCAAACTTTTACTTTGGCCATAACTTTTGAATGGTAGGTACTACGACTTTCATATTTTACATATGTCTTGTTTGTAGCAAGACCTTTCATTGGATACCAACAACTTTGACCTTTTGACCTTGGTCTCAGAGATTTATGTACTTATGAAAAAACTTTAACCTTGACCAAAACTTTTGAATGGTAGGGGCTAGGGCTTTCATACTTCATGTATGTAATCCTTTTGAGAAGACCTTTCATTGAATACCAAGAACTTTGATCCTTTGACCTTGACCTTAGAGTTTGACCTACTTTTTAAAAACTATAACCTTGGTTACAACTTTGGAACTGTAGATACTGGGACTTTCATATTTCATATATGTATTCTTTGTGGCAAGACCTTTCATTTTATATCAACAACCTTGACCTTTTGACCTTTACCTTGGAGATTTTTAGTACTTATGAAAATACTTTAACCTTGACCATAACTTTTGAATGGTAAGGGCTAGGGCTTTCACACTTCAAATATGTAATCCTTATGAGAAGACTTGACACTGGATACCAAGAACTTTAACCCTTTGACCTTGACCTTGGATTCAGTGATGATTTCTAAATAAATGACATATGATACGGTGTTCATATTACACACTAAACGTCATAAAAAAATGACATCTCACCCACAATGACACTGAAAGCGGGGGACCAAAATTCCTTGAATTTGCTTGTTGAAAATTGATCTGGAGGTATGCGGGAGAAGAATATTATTGTTCGCACTTCTTGATTGAACAGATAAGAATTCAAAAAGAATAGAAAAGCAGAGGTTCTTATTAAAAGTCCTTTTCTATTCAATGAGTTTTTATTTATTTATGCTAAATAGCATGTCTGTCTGAAATATGGAGATCGAGTTACTGTTTGTAGTTAAAATAGATTTATTAAACTGTTAAAACACTTGACAGAAATTCTTGTTCAAGTAAAAAAAAAATCATTCTACATCAAACTTGAAATTAATATATGTCTTCTAGGTGAATCAATAGAATGTGCCTTCTAGAGTAGCTGAGGTGGATTAAAAATAGTATTTCGAACTAGAAATTCAATCCTGTTTTCTTGGCCGTCCGCGTCGAATTTTTAGAAAAGAGATGGAAATGACATAAGCTGCTATTCCCAATCTTGCCAGTTAATGTTCCTCGGCCTTTAGACTAAGACCAACCTAGATGGTAAACTTTTTTTGAAATTTCACAGTTTGATGACTTTTTAAAATTACTTCTACTTGACTGCAGAAGAAATCTCTAGGACAGAAATACAAAATACATGGGGGGGGATGTAATAATCTGGCGCTTTTCAAACAAATTTCCATAGGATTCAGTAGTAAATTTGACAACTTTTGAGATGATACCCAAAGAAATCGGGGTGGTAAGCATTCGATTTTTTAAATCTTAAAACAAAAAAATATAACAGTAAAAATTAACAAAAAATTATCGAGATCCCTAGTGTAGAAATAATTAGGCTTGGCCTCGTTAAGATATGCAGATTAAAATATCTTCAGTAAACGTTTATGTTTATTGAATACACCTAAACATAGGATGAATGTAAGTAAACATACAGGCATGCTCATGAAAATTTCCTAAGATGTTTCTTACATAATGTAAGACGCGTCTTAGGATATCTCTTATGACATATCTTAAGATAGGTCTTAGGGTGTAAAACGAAACATTAGGAATATCCTAAGTTAAGATTTCGTAAATTCTATCTTTTATTTTATTTTTTTGTAAAATAAACACTACGCTGAGTTCCTATTTCAAGTTTATTTCATAATTATGTATTTGCAAATGTAGTGGGGAGGGGTCTGCAGTTGTTGTTATACAACGTTAACAGAGCATATATTTGCGCAACAAATATACACTTTTTCAATGGGTGGCACTGTGGCTTTCTGGTCGTGCATTTCAATTTTTTCAGACCAGCGAGCTGAAGAACTGCAGCTAATGTATATATATGACAAGTACGTTTTCTTTTCATAATTATTTATATTAGGGAATAAGTAAATTAGAAAAGTAATAAGGCGAAACATCATATCTTGTCGCTGTTTGTCCCAAGTTGATGAACAAATCTCTCTCTCTCTCTTCACTCTCTCTCTCTCTCTCTTTTTCACTCTCTCTTTCACTCTCTCTCTCTCTCTCTCTCTCTCTCTCTCTCTCTCTCTCTCTCTCTCCACTACAGAATAAATCTGGATCTGACAGTGCGCCACCCAAAGAAAGACTTTTGATTCCTTAAAATACCGTGTAATCGTTTTAAAAATCTGTTTCTATCATAAGTTGTAAAACACATTTTTAAAATAGTTTTTGAGACATTAAACACAGCATTAATAAAAGAACATAACACGGTCAGTCCTCAGTAACCTATTCCGTATTATAACTACACGTTCTGTGCCCAACTCAGATAGATCTGTTTATTTCTTTGGGACATTTTATGTGTGTGTTCTACATATTTCTACGTACGACATTTTTTTCTGTCGGTAAACGGGATGCCAGGACTAAACAAAATTATTATGATGACATTGATTAACAAAACAGACATTGTTAATAATACTTCGTCCCTTACCTTCCGAAGTTTGTGTCCATCCATCTTTAGATATTTTCTTCAGCAATTCAATCCATTATAAAGATTATATTGCGCATCATGCTTTGCTTGAAAAAAGGACTCGAAAATAAACATCCAGAATTTGTCAAATAAACCGGGTAATTCCAGGCGCACTGATGCAAATCATTCTACCGGACGTTTAAATACACAATACAAAAAATTCAACGAGCTTCGCGTTCATGGATTACCAAAATAGGGAAGAGGTTGAATACCCCCAGATTTGAAAAGAAAAAAATGGAAATGGGGGGGGGGGGTCAGCCCCCAAGTATCTGTAATACAAGAATTTGTAACAAACGTCAATATTTTCATGTTTAAGAAAATAATTAATAGCGATTTTTCCTCATATGAAAAAAAACATTTTTTTTTTTAATTCTCTTTTTAATGTGTCGTTTGACTGCATTCGGCTTCAGCCAAGTGCTTGCACTCGATGATGTTTACATCTAAAAACGTGGCGACATCAGCTGAGATATGCAGTGAATTTATATGTTCCAATCAGGCAATCTTTAAAGAGAATAAGGACAAAATAAAAGACAAGGCTTCGTTTATCCCTTTTACGAGAATATGAGGACGTTATTTCGGATAAATTAATCATGGAACGTAGTAGTGTAAAAACATAAAAAAAACATAGTGTAAAAACTAGCAGATACTTTACTATAGGCTCTACAATTGAGCTGTGAAGCCTGACTGACGTTATACATCACCATAACAACAATCTAAAGAAAAATAGGAAGTTATTAACGTCATTCATGACCATAGTAATTATCATAGCAACAAGGATCGAGTCGATGACGTTAAAGTAACCATGGAAACAAACACCCCGCCTTTGTTCTTATGTTTCCATTGTTCACCTCCGTCTTTTGATCAGTTGTTCACCTCATTTCTTTATTCTATTGTTCACCCCCTTAAAATAACTAAAAGCAACAAAAAGACATTATAATGAAAAGTATTAAATCCCTTGGTATTGAAGTATATGCATAGATTAATGGAGAATTGAAGAGGTCAATGATTAAACAGACCGGGAAAAAACATAGAGCGGCTTCTTCTAGGGAATTTTCCATGACGTATACTTTGCAACCCCCTTTTAAGATGTGTTTCTCCTGATTCCCAAAATGATTTTCTATATCCCTTCATCTTGGCCAAATGTTTTGTTTTTCTTTCATAATTTATCATACATTATAAGTACTAAAAGCAATGACCCATTTATCATTGTTTATAGCCATTATATTTAATCTTCGTCACTTCGATCTCTTCTACTCTAACTGAAGACTGTCAGTTGTCACATAATATTTGGTCCGCCTCGTTTAAAGGCTGGTAAGACCTAATTCTATAACATATTAGGTCCGCTTGGCTCGATAAGAAAAGGTCCGCCCTCGGCCTATATTATACAAATTGTACGAGTGGGACAGGATTTTCGAGATTTTAACGATGCGAAGCACGAGTGAAAATATAAAAAAAATCCTGTCTCACGAGTGAAATAAATTCCATATTCAACTAGCACAACAAAACATTGAATTTTCTGTTTATTTTCTGTTTATGACATTTAAAAAAAAAATCTTAGATTATTTCCTTTGCCTCTGTCTTTTTGTGAAACAGTCATAGGCTCGTGACGTCATAGTTGAACGGTTGAGACGTCATAGCTTAGCCTGGTCCCCTGTCTCATCCTTGCCAAGGCAGTGACGCGCAGTATATGAAGCAAAACAGGGACAGGGAACCAGGCTAGTCATAGCTAAGTGAGGAGAAAACACTGTAAACATGAATTTTGCAACATATTTTTGGTAATTTTGACAAAACACAGTTTATGTATGACGTTATCAGGACGTTACTTGGTGAGGGACAAGCAAAACACTGACCCCTATAAAAAAATGAAATGGAATCTTGTTACATAGACTTCTGCATATCAATGGAAAGATAAAATTGTGAATTTTGTAAATATCCAACTATAATACATTCATCAATTACTACCAGGGGGTATTTGACACCTGAAATACGGGGGGATATTGGGTTGTTCAAGCATCCATTTTCAGTGCACCTATGCATTTTAACCCCCTTGCTCAACAAAAACAGAAAAAATCTGACAAAATAAGTTATATGCATTTTACAGAACAAATCCTAAGGTTTTCTTTTAGTGTGCTTTTAGGGTACATTTTCCACCTCTTGAAAAAGCTACATTACCTGCTAATAGACTCATGCAATTCTGCACATGTGAAAACCGGATGTTTTGGGAGTTATCTCCCCCTATTAAAAAGTCTCACAATCTTTTTTTTCTAAAAATGAATGCACACTTTCTTCTTTAAATATTAAGATAAGATTCTACTTTATGTGAATAAAAACAAAAAAGATGCAGTTTTCATCTCTGGGAAACCCCCCTGGATTTAATACAAAGCTGTGTTTAGCTACCTTAAAGGAAATAAAATTTTTTTGCAATTCACTTTTTTGTATTTAGGTGCAAAGAGGACAGAATTCCAAACATTTTGGTGCATAAGTTGTTGAATTTGGTCCAGAAATGGGCAAGTAATTGTAAATTTAGTATTACATGTCTACGACATTGGTCGATGCATAAAACAGGACTTCGAAGAGAAATTCAAACCTAACCGAATCAGCTGACACAATAATTTTATTTTTCTTCAATTTAAAAAACACAAAGTATGAAATATACAGTATTTGAATATCAATAAAATGTTACAATATAAGTTTTTTGAAAAGCTGCCAAACAATTTTAACAGATATTGCTAGTTTCTGTATAAACAAGGGGGGGGGGTCTAATTGGAAATAGTCACTGTCTTAAGTCAGAAGATTACCTAAAAAAAATCTGGACGATGTCACCCTAACTAGATACTCAATTGGTCTATTTCACATGTATATCTATACAGAAGATACATATTCTCATTTGCGATCAATTAAATTGAAGGTCATGACCTTGCGAAGCTTCCATTTTTGACATGACGTCACACTTTGATGTCACAATGCTGTTGCGTCATAATGTAAAATAACAACTTAGCCCCCAGAATCCTTATCGTATGTATAAATTCTATGGAACATGTATCTAATAGGCATTATGCCTTACACAGTGTCAACCTGAGATTATATTGTATGGT
Source organism: Saccostrea cuccullata (assembly GCF_032062105.1). NCBI lineage: Eukaryota > Metazoa > Mollusca > Bivalvia > Ostreida > Ostreidae > Saccostrea > Saccostrea cuccullata. The sequence goes on from NW_026932942.1 coordinate 18,036, forward strand.
TTACTACATAAATTAAAACAAATAAAGCAATTTTCTATGAACTTACAGGCAAATAAATGTGGGAAATGTCATCAAATGCTACTCCTTAAGGTCAAGATCTAGTAAATGGAAGGTGCCTATAGATTTTTCACATTTAAGAAATTAATTCCTTTAATGATGCTTTATAACATTAGCTTGGTCAAAATAGGCTTTTCGGGGCATAATTTACAGAAAACAAGATGAAAAATCATATTATAAACTGTCATTTTCAATGAAAAATTAAGAAAACCAGTATTGAAAATGGGAGTTTTTTCCCCTATCAGGCAAAGAAAATGTATCCAGACTGCCTACAGTTTCTCAGAAAACGATAATTTGTATGTTCTTAGTCTCTACTTTAAAATAATGTTAAATTTAAGATAGGTATCGGGACTACTTTTCATGTGATTTCAAATTGAATTCCATGAAAATACTTTATTTTCTACATAATTCTATTAGAGCTGTAAAGTACGGGAAAAAGAAAGTTGAAAGTCATTATGACGTCATAATGGATTTAGTACTGAAAAGTTATTCTGAAGTCATTTACTAGATCTTGACCTTAAGGGTGCAAAACACAGTTTTATGTATGACGTTATCAGGACGTTACTTGGTGAGGGACAAGCAAAACTGACCCCTATAAAAAATAAAATGGAGGCTTCTTACATAGACTTCTGCATATCATTGCAAAGATAAAATTGTGAATTTTGTAAATATCCAACTATAATACATTCATCAATTACTAATAAGGGGTATTTGACACCTGAAATATGGGGGATATTGGGTTGTTCAAGCATCCATTTTCAGTGCACCTATGCATTTTTAACCCCCCTGCTCAACAAAAACAGAAAAAATCTGACAAAATAAGTTATATGCATTTTACAGAACAAGTCCTAAAGTTTTCTTTTAGTGTGCTTTTACGGTACATTTTCCACCTCTTGAAAGAGCTACATTACCTGCTAATAGACTCATGCAATTCTGCACATGTGAAAACAGGATGTTTTGGGAGTTATCTCTATATCCCTTCATCTTGGCCAAATGTTTTGTTTTTCTTTCATAATTTATCATACATTATAAGTACTAAAAGCAATGACCCATTTACCCATTTATCATTGTTTATAGCCATTATATTTAATCTTCTGTCACTTCGATCTCTTCTACTCTAACTGAAGACTGTCAGTTGTCACATAATATTTGGTCCGCCTCGTTTAAAGGCTGGTAAGACCTAATTCTATAACATATTAGGTCCGCTTGGCTCGATAAGAAAAGGTCCGCCCTCGGCCTATATTATACAAATTGTACGAGTGGGACAGGATTTTCGAGATTTTAACGATGCGAAGCACGAGTGAAAATATAAAAAAAATCCTGTCTCACGAGTGAAATAAATTCCACAACTAGCACAACAAAACAGTAAATTTTCTGTTTATTACATTTAAAAAAAAAATTCTTAGATTATTTCCTTTGCCTCTGTCTTTTTGTAAAACAGTCATAGGCTCGTGACGTCATAGTTGAACGGTTGAGACGTCATAGCTAAGTGAGGAGAAAACACTGTAATCATGAATTTGGCAACATATTTTTGGTAATTTTGACAGTTTTATTCAGAATGGTTTATATATTTCCATTTATCTTATATTAGGTCAAGGAAGATTTTTTTTTTTACAGCTATCTTTATTAATTATGGGAACGGAAATCGAGAGTTTTCCCCACTTCTGATATTCGTCCTTCTGTGACAGGATATCATTTTTATTCGATGAATAAATTACAGTATTTCACGGGTAAAAATGTAATAAAAAGTCGTATTAATAGCTAGTATTTACTCCAATAGACAGTAAACAGCAAGAAATTAATACATACTCGGTAATATACAGAAATGTACAGATTAATTGGATCGAGTTTCCTGTCGGGAAGATGGGATTTGCTTATTTTGTCGCTTAAATACATTTATATCAACATTATCATTTAAAAATATCAAAAAATATAAATGTACATACATTTACCTTTACCGCCTGTTTTATGGGCAGCGTAAAGGGCAAAAATTACCATAATGAGAAAACACACAATTATTTTAATTTCAATGACCATAAAAACTTAACAAACGATATGATATACAATGCATAATCAACAGACCCAAATGAACCCTAATGACGTTTTGACATGAAGATATATCTGAAATACAGAGGGCGGACCTTTTCTGATAACTGTGTTTTAAGGTCCGCCCTGTCCCTTTATCTAGTTTTTAAGCTACGAAAATAACCCCTGTCCAAAAATTTCTCTGTGTTTTAGGTCCGCCCTTTCTCTTTAGTTTTTTTTAATCTACGAAAATAAACTATGTCCAAAAATTTCCCTTTATGACATAAAGATATCTGAAATACAGAGGGTGGACTTTTTTTGATAATTGTGTTTTAGGTCCGCCCTGTTTCTTTCTGTTGTTTGTTAAGCTACGAAAATAAACCCTGTCCCAAAATATCCATTTTTGACATAAAGATATCTGAAATACCGAGGGCGGAACTTTTCTGATAACTGCATTTTAAGGTCCACCCTGTCCCTTTCTTTACATGTAGTTTTTAAGCTACGAAAATAAGCCCTGTTACAAATTTCCTGTAATAACATAACGATATCTGAAATACAAAGGGTTGAAACTGTGATTTAAGGTCCGCCCTTTCTCTTTTTCTAGTTTTTAAAGCTACGAAAATAAACTCTGTCAAAAATTTCCCATTATGACATGAAGATATCTGAAATACAGAGGGCGAACCTTTTTTGATAACTGTGTTTTAAGGTCCGCCCTGTCTGCCGGCAAATTTGTCATAAAGATACTAGTATCTGAAATACAGAGGACGGACCTTTTTGGATAACTACGTTCTAAGGTCCGTCCTGTCTCTTTCTCGATTTTTTTAAGCTAAGAAAATAAACCCTGTCCAAAAATTTCACATTATGACATGAAGATATCTGAAATACAGAGGGCGGACCTTTTCTGATAACTGTCTTTTAAGGTCCGCCCTGTCTCTTTCTATAATTTTTAAGCTAAGAAAATAAACCCTTTCCAAAATTTTCAATGTATGACATAACGATATCTGAAATACAGAGGGTAGAACTTTTCTGATAACTGCGTTTTAAGGTTCAACCTGTCTTTTTCTCTAGTTTTCAAGCTACGAAAATAAACCCTGTCCAAAATTTCCTTTTATAGCATGATAGTTCGTTAACCGTTGTCGAAGATGACCATAATAACATCTCGTCTGTTACATTTTGTTGTGAATGCATAGATGGCCGATGAGTTCAATGTTCGCATAGAACGTCCTTCCACAAACTGGGCATGAAGGTCCTAGTGGAGTGTCAACAGTGGCTGCTCTCTCTTTACGCTTTGTGCGTTTTTGCGGTTTTACCAGGTGCTTCTTCTCTTTTTGGTACTCGTTTGCCCCTATCATCATGCTTGAGCGCCAGACACTGCGATCGAGTGCTAGGTTTTCCCATTTTGTAGGTTCTATATGGAACAGCCTCAAGGACATTTTAAATGAATCTTTGTATCTTTTTTCTGTCTACCCCTGGAACGTGTACCATTTACTAACTCGCCGTATAGGAGCTGCTTCGGGATGCGCGAGTCGTCCATTCTACGAACATCTTGGTCCATCCCAATGGAGTTGATTTGACCGTACATGGTATTGAATACGCTGTACATATTCGCCTGGTTTAGAACCTCTGTGTCTGGGATCGTGTCTTGCTATTCAATTCCCAATATTTTCCGGAGACAAACTGTGAGGAAATGATTAAGTTTCTTAGTGTGTCTCTGGTACACCGTCCAGGGTCTGCCGTTAAAAAAACATACCAAAGTCTAAGAATGCTCTCATGTCTGAGAATTTTCTCAAATCCTAAATTCTCAGACCCAGCGGCTGTCATAAAAAAGTTGAAAAAAATAAAATTCCTTAAACACTCTTTTATTCTAAAATTCTCAGGTGAGTAATTCTCAAGACTTGAGTTGAGAATTGTTTTGAAAATTCTCAAAGTTTTATGACGGCGGACCCAGGTTTCACACGCATAAAATGGGGTTGTCAGTACAACTGCTCTGTACACACTAAGCTTTAATTTGTTGTTGTGGTAATGCCTCGTCGGTCCCATACTGCTTTGTTTAGGCAACCAAAGGCAGAACGTGCTTAAGCTATGCGTGAGTTAACTTCATCGTCAATATGGACATTTCTGGATACTGTGCAACCAAGATATGTAAACTTTTCCACAGGTTTGAGGCACTCAGATTTGATGTTAGGCTCAGTATAAGAGAGGTTTGGTGCCGGTTGGAACATGACTTCAGTTTTCTTAGTACTAATTGTCAATCCAAAGTTGTCACAAGCATCCGAAAACCTGTTCAGGTTTGTTTGCATGTCAACCTCTGTTGATGCATTTAGGGCGCAATCGTCTGCAAATAAGAAGTCTCTCAGCCTTTCACTATGGACCTTAGTTTTCGCTCTCAGACGTTGCAGATTGAAGACTCCCCCATCCGTGGGGTATTTGATGTCAATGCCTGGATCATTTTCCGAGAAAGCATCTGTCAGCATAGCTGTGAACATCAAGCTGAACAACGTAGGGACAAGAACACAGTCTTGCTTGACACCATTTATGACCTCGAAAAGAAGCAGATTGGTTTCCATCATCAAGAACGTGGGCCTGCATGCCATCATGAAATTGACGCACCATGTTGATGAATCTTGGTGGACAACCAAATTTCTCTATTATTAGCCATAAACCAGTTCTGTTGACGGTATCAAAAGCTTTTGAGAGGTCTTCGAACGTTGTGTATAGGCTGGTATTTTGTTCCTGGCATTTTTCCTGCAGTTGTTTGGCAGCAAAAATCATGCCCACTGTTCCAAGGCCTGAACGGAACCCACATTGACTCTCCGGTAGCCCATTTTCAAGATGGCGAAGAAGTCTGAAATATACGTGCAAAGATCTTTCCAGCAATGGAGAGGAGTGAGATTCCTCTATGGTCATTAGAGGAATTTATATCGCCTTTACACTTGTAGAGGTGGACTATTGAGGTATCTTTAAGGTCCTGAGGTAGGGTTTCATTTTCCCACATTGCCTGAAAAGTTTGCTCAAATTCTGAGTCATCAGTGGTCCGGCAGATTTATAAATCTCGGCTGGAATAGCGTCGGCTCCGGGAGCTTTGCCTGTTGACATTTGCTTTATTGCTTTCAGAGACTCAGTGGCAGATGGAGGGTCGTAAAGTGCAGTGTTGATTGGGATCTGAGGTAGACGATTTATGGCATCGTTGCTGACTGAAGATGGCCTGTTGAGGACCGAGCTGAAATGCTCTGCCCACCTGTCTAGAATACCATGCTTGTCAGTAATGAGTTTCGTTCCATCAACTGAGAGCAGTGGTGCTGTACCAGCAGGTTGAGGTCCATACAGCATTCTTATGGCTTGATAAAAGCATTTGGAGTCGTGGATGTCAGCATAACCCTGAGTTTCTTCGGCCTTTTGGCTAAGCCAATCGTCTTTCTTATGCCTTAGTTCAGTCTGCACACTCTGCTTCATTTGGTGAAGAGCAGCTGTATTGGCCGGGGTCTTATTAGAAATGTTTTGCCTCAGAAGTCTGTTCTTTTCTTCAAGCAGTTTTCAATGGCCTTTTGTTTTCATCAAACCAATCCTGATGTGCATGCATTTAAGGATGTACAACACACCTACCCCAAAATATTCCTGTCGTTTAATTTTCGTTATTTTTGTATATTTAGTACATGACTATATCTACTGCATGAATGCATATTTTGGACAAAATCGTTCGAGTGGTTTTTGGACAGGAACTTCCGAAAGTTACCCCCCTTTAGTCGTTTACAAGGAGAGAAATTTTTTAATCAATGAACTACTTAAACCTTGATTTTTGAAAAAACCAGGTTAGATATAAATGTCAAATTTCATTGACTTATTCCTTTCACCATTTAACACAAAAACATAGTCATCTTTTTGATATACATATCATCAAAACAATTTTTAAAGACCTTAAACTGAAAAACTATGAATTTTCTAAGCCTTGAAAATTGCGTATTTTTCAAATTCAATTTTTTTTTGGTGAAAAAAACCTGTCGTTTAATTTTGGTAAAAAACTTTCTTTAGGTAGCTGGTAGTAAAAATAATCTTCATATTTTTTTGTATAATTTTTGTACGACCAGTTTTGATTTAATAGCGGAAAATTACCCCCTCCCCTTTCTCAATAAGTCACGTTCCCGCGCGTCTTTCAGACGGGGGTCGATCACTTTGTTATATGAATCTACAAACACACATTTAAAAAAAATTAAATTAGAATAATGCTTTTGCTTGAAAAATATATTAACTTACAAATTTAAAAGTTCTCATCTGTAAAGCGTATTTAAATGTAGATTTTTAGGCAATTTTTGAATACCCCTATCACCCCCACCCCTTCCTTTTTGCGTCGCAGACCATTAGCGTTTGACGAAACGTCCTTTACAGTGCAAATATACTGGTATTTCGTCAAGAATCCCGGAGGTACGCATTAGTTTTTAAATTCATGAATGCAGAATAAATATTGACTACTCTTTTTATATGCATCAGGAAAAAATTACTGAAAGATTTTAGTGTTTAGTCCATATATGTATGCGTTATGCAATCCATATCACATGAAACCTGGATACGAATTCAAGTTTTGTTGAACTTCAATATGTTGATTTTTAATTTTATTTCTTTAATTTTATTCATTAAAAATGGTGTATGATCAACTCACCTGTGATATAAATGGAATAATTGTAGTTTCTTTCGTGACATTATTTCAAACGAGACAGTATGTGGCCGTGGGGATACATCGACATTTGCATTAGATGTACATACACCCTTAATGATATTGTACGCATTTCTTTCAATGTCACCGCTTCTTAAGTTAAAATGAAAATTCCGTATTCGTCCACATTAACTTCAAAATATCAAACATTAAACTCTTCATCTATTTCAATTTATATCAAATCGCACATTGATATTTTTTAAAAATCTTATAGGCTACGTTTTGTTTTGATTCGAAGAAATGCGAACCGACATTATTGACAGAAAGTCAAAGTTACGATTTGCTGCAATAGGATATTCATAAATGCAGATAATTTCAGTACAAGTGAACAATTCTTTTCAATTATATACTTACATTGTGTATATGAGGTCTATTAGTATTCAATTCTCGGATTTATCAGGTCTTGCTGTAAATGTATCTGATTCTGTGGAAAACCGTGAATAAAGGGGAGGAAAATAAACATCTCCTACATTTTCAGAGTTGTTCCTCTTTGATCAGTAAGGGTCTGAGAACAACATCGATTTTACATTGTAAAAAAAGTTTTTTGTTTATTTATTGTTGTTTTATTTAATTAAAGAAGAAAAACAATACATGTATTTATATCGTGTATGCACAAATTGTAATGAAGATCATTAATCGGAATGTTATATAGCCAATTGTACATAATGAGAATTTCGGCAATGTAAAATAAAATTTTCAGAATAAAAAAAAAATGCTGCGCTTTGATAAAAAATACAATTTATTGTATATGAAATGAAATGAAATAAACATTAAGGGATGGTATTCATGTCTTGCTTTTTACGGAGTTTAATCGGGTTAATTAAAAAAATACTTATTGATTGAGTATGGTACACTTATGGTACACAGCTAAGCCCCGTATCCCAATTTTCTTTCATGATTGATATACATCGGGATCGTTTTACTCGTCGTTTTGACGCTTTATTTTTGACGTTAAATTTGACCTCACGTCAAACATTCAATTGAAATCGCAAGAGTTATCTCCCCCAGTGTGTTGTACGTCTTTAAGGGGGGGCCTATGTCGTTCTACGTCAAAGCAGCGGTATGTGACGTCACAATAGCGACGTTTGTTTTTTACCTGTTCACTTTTGCAACTGTAATATACTAGGCAAAACATTGTTATTAATCAATAACGTACGAAATTTACAAAAAGAAAATTTATTCATAATTAATAACAGTTTTATTTGTTTTATGAAGTTTGTTAATATTAGAATTCTCTTCCTTTGGTTGAAAATACATAGCAATTTCAGTTGTGAAGAAATACTTCGATGATATGCTGATATACAAGTGCAAAAAATTAAGCAAAGAAAGCGGCTTAAGAAATATGTTTATTTTTAAATTTACCATTAATTGTATTTTCTGGATAAAACTCAGAAAAAAATTAAGAAATGTACTTGTACTTATATTTGCATATTGATTTATAGTACATGTAGATTTTATTGTATAAAATAATTCCTAGTTGTTGTTGACGAAGAAATGGGGGGGGGGGGGGCAGAATGATTAGAATGAAGAAGAAAAGAATTAATATGTTTAAATTGTTTCTAATCAAAACAAAATATTCTTTTTTCGCAAAATAGTTTTATATTCAGATGTTTAACAGTGTTTACTGACCTTTTTATTAGTGCAGATAGGTCAATATTTATGACAAAAGAGGAAGAAAATAAAAGAAAACGTCATATTTCTGGTTTATTTTATCATAAAGGTATACTTTTTTCTTTGTCAAAATAAAGAGATGAATAAGTTCTTTCAAACAATATGAATTACCACATTTTCACACAAAGACTTTTAAAGATATTACCTGTTATGCATGTCGGAATTGTAAAAAAAAAAATACGACAAGAAAAACGGGGTGATACATACATTGCGCTCCTTTATAATTTTTCATGCGAGATAAATTACATTGAATTTGCCTTCATTTTAAAGATATAAGTCATATAAATTAAATACCTGTTGATATCGAATGTGATTTGACATTTTTGGTTCTTTTTAGCGCATATTTGAAGTAGAACAATAATGTTGAACATAATCTATTTTTAGCATTTTACACTATTTTTGCACGTGCTCCTGTGTAAAAATAAGCATATAAAGGTATTGTTTTTAATACATAAAAATTAAGAGCAAGTGGTCAGGAAAGAAATGTCAAAGTTTTAAAAATTTATACAGAGACTTTTCGGACGTAGGTCCCCCCTTGAGGACCTAGTGTGTCGACACATACAGAGTGTACAGTGTTCCTAAATTCTGCTCAATGTTGCCAAAGTACAAAGGCAAAGACCCAAGTTTTTCGTCCAAAGGTCTTCGACTTGCTGCTTGATATCATCATTGTGCAATTTCCAAGTGTTTAGTCTCTTGGGTAGTTTCCTTCCTTGTGGTCGCCTAGGTGGTTGAATATGGAAACTGAATCTACATATGATAAGGCGGCGGTCTGTCCAGCAGTCTGCACCATACATCGACTTTGTTACTTGCACGTCATTTCTGTCTCCTGTTTTAACGATTGCATAGTCAATGAGGTGCCAGTGTTTTGAGCGAGGATGCATCCAGGTGTTTTTGTTTCTTGTTGGCATCTTGAAGAGGGTATCTTGATACTGAGGCTGTGTTGGGTACACAATCTGAGGAGAAGCAGACTATTGCTGTTACATGAATCAACGCCGTGCTTTCCAGTGACGTCACCCAGGATTCTGCATCTGATCCAACCCTGGCATTGAAGTCGGCCAAGAACCACAAGTTTGTCTTGTCTGGATGTGGAGGATATGATACTGTCAAGGAACTTGTCCTTGATATCATCAGGATTTGTCATGGTTGGCGCATAGCAACTGACAATTGTGGCACTTTCTCGCCCTTTAATTTCAGAGCAAGCGTCATAAGGCGATCGTTTTTCCATTTTGTTAAACTATTCAGCGTACTTATTAGATCGTTTTTAATGGCAAAGCCTACACCTGACTCACGGCGTTCATCTCTCCCCACGCCCACTACAAAAGAATGTGTATCCGGCTTTTGGCTCCTTCGGTTGTCCTTCTTCAGCAAGACGAGTTTCACTTAGAGAAGCAAAGTCCGCATTGTATCTTCATAACTCCTTTGCCACAAGAGCTGTTTTTCTTATTGGTCTATTTGAGTCGCATTCGTCCAATAGCGTTCGAACGTTCCATGCTACAACTGTATTCGTATGTTTGATATTTTTTGTATTTCTTGCATTTCGACCGCATGGTGGGGGGATCCCTGCCAGTCGCTGGTAAAATGACCCAGGTAGATTGAGACAGGCAATGTTTAGGGCATCTTTTCTAGTCCCTTCCCCAGGCTAAGGGGGTGAGCAGTGAATTCCTTAAGATGGTTGCTCAGTCACTCAAGATGTTGCCAGGTGCCTCTGCTGTCTCGATTAAAGAGCTAACGTCCAGTGTCTTGAGCCATCTGTGCGTAAGGTCACAACTGCACCTTCCAGTGTATCCACACCTCTTGTTTTCGTCATTTGCCAATCGCCACAGGACTTAAGGGTGTCACGAGATGAGATATGACTTGCGCTGAGACTTTGATTTAAGTGAAGCAGGGTCTGAATTCACCTTGACCTAGTGGCAAGACGTTGTCAAGACGGCTAGAGATGAATACAGATGCAGAAGTTGCCGGAGTCTTGCCACATGTGCACAAGAGATCGACTACGGGACTTCACTCCGAGTTTCCTGACCACAACCGAGTTCCACGTTTCCATAGTGGCACACTTGATCACATAATTTGAGCAGAAGGGTTTTATAACAGAAATATATATATCTGAAATACAGTGGGAGGAACTTTTCTGATAACTGCGTTTTAAGGTCTGTCCTGTCTTTCTCTAGTATTTTAAGCTTCGAAAATAAACCCTGTCCCAAAGTTTCCCTCTTTGACATAAAGATATCTGAAATACAGAGGGCGAACCTTTTTTGATAATTGCATTTAAGGTCCATCCTGTCCATCTCTCTTCAAATGTATATGTAGTGTAACTTTTAAATCTATAATTTTGCAACATATTTCTGTCGCAAACAACATTTTGAAAAGAATGTCCTATATTTGTATTCATTTTCAAATATATGAATTTATTTTTTTTATTGTTGAGAAACGAAACATAAAAATGCTTTGGAATTTTTCATCATTTTCCCACATTGCCTGAAAAGTTTGCTCAAATTCTGAGTCATCAGTGGTCCGGCAGATTTATAAATCTCGGCTGGAATAGCGTCGGCTCCGGGAGCTTTGCCTGTTGACATTTGCTTTATTGCTTTCAGAGACTCAGTGGCAGATGGAGGGTCGTAAAGTGCAGTGTTGATTGGGATCTGAGGTAGACGATTTATGGCATCGTTGCTGACTGAAGATGGCCTGTTTAGGACCGAGCTGAAATGCTCTGCCCACCTGTCTAGAATACCATGCTTGTCAGTAATGAGTTTCGTTCCATCAACTGAGAGCAGTGGTGCTGTACCAGCAGGTTGAGGTCCATACAGCATTCTTATGGCTTGATAAAAGCATTTGGAGTCGTGGATGTCAGCATAACCCTGAGTTTCTTCGGCCTTTTGGCTAAGCTAATCGTCTTTCTTATGCCTTAGTTCAGTCTGCACACTCTGCTTCATTTGGTGAAGAGCAGCTGTATTGGCCGGGGTCTTATTAGAAATGTTTTGCCTCAGAAGTCTGTTCTTTTCTTCAAGCAGTTTTCAATGGCCTTGTTGTTTTCATCAAACCAATCCTGATGTGCATGCATTTAAGGATGTACAACACACCTACCCCAAAATATTCCTGTCGTTTAATTTTCGTTATTTTTGTATATTTAGTACATGACTATATCTACTGCATGAATGCATATTTTGGACAAAATCGTTCGAGTGGTTTTTGGACAGGAACTTCCGAAAGTTACCCCCCTTTAGTCGTTTACAAGGAGAGAAATTTTTTAATCAATGAACTACTTAAACCTTGATTTTTGAAAAAACCAGGTTAGATATAAATGTCAAATTTCATTGACTTATTCCTTTCACCATTTAACACAAAAACATGGACATCTTTTTGATATACATATCATCAAAACAATTTTTAAAGACCTTAAACTGAAAAACTATGAATTTTCTAAGCCTTGAAAATTGCATATTTTTCAAATTCAATTTTTTTTGGTGAAAAAACCTGTCGTTTAATTTTGGTAAAAAACTTTCTTTAGGTAGCTGGTAGTAAAAATAATCTTCATATTTTTTTGTATAATTTTTGTACGACCAGTTTTGATTTAATAGCGGAAAATTACCCCCTCCCCTTTCTCAATAAATCACGTTCCCGCGCGTCTTTCAGACGGGGGTCGATCACTTTGTTATATGAATCTACAAACACACATTTAAAAAAAATTAAATTAGAATAATGCTTTTGCTTGAAAAATATATTAACTTACAAATTTAAAAGTTCTCATCTGTAAAGCGTATTTAAATGTAGATTTTTAGGCAATTTTTGAATACCCCTATCACCCCCACCCCTTCCTTTTGTGCGTCGCAGACCATTAGCGTTTGACGAAACGTCCTTTACAGTGCAAATATACTGGTATTTCGTCAAGAATCCAGGAGGTACGCATTAGTTTTTAAATTCATGAATGCAGAATAAATATTGACTACTCTTTTTATATGTATCAGGAAAAAATTACTGAAGGATTTTAGTGTGTAGTCCATATATGTATGCGTTATGCACTCCATATCACATGAAACCTGGATACGAATTCAAGTTTTGTTGAACTTGAATATGTTGATTTTTAATTTTATTTCTTTAATTTTATTCATTAAAAAATTGATGTATGTTCAACTCACCTGTGATATAAATGGAATAATTGTAGTTTCTTTCGTGTTGATTATTTCAAACTAGACAGTATGTGGCCGTGGGGATACATCGACATTTGCATTAGATGTACATACACCCTTAATGATATTGTACGCATTTCTTTCAATGTCACCGCTTCTTAAGTTAAAATGAAAATTCCGTATTCGTCCACATTAACTTCAAAATATCAAACATTAAACTCTTCATCTATTTTAATTTATATCAAATCGCACATTGATATTTTTTAAAATTCTTATAGGCTACGTTTTGTTTTGATTTGAGGAAATGCGAACCGACATTGCTGACATAAAGTCAAAGTTACGATTTGCTGCAATAGGATATTCATAAATGAAGTTAATTTCAGTACAAGTGAACAATTCTTTTCAATTCTATACTTACATTGTGTGAGGTCTATTAGTATTCAATTCTCGGATTTATCAGGTCTTGCTGTAAATGTATCTGATTCTGTGGAAAACCGTGAATAAAGGGAGGAAAATAAACATCTCCTACATTTTCAGAGTTGTTCCTCTTTTATCAGTAAGGGTCTGAGAACAACATTGATTTTACATTGTAAAAAAGTTTTTTGTTTATTTATTGTTGTTTTATTTAATTAAAGAAGAAAAACAATACATGTATTTATATCGTGTATGCACAAATTGTAATGAAGGTCATTATTCGGAATGTTATATAGCCAATTGTACATAATGAGAATTTGCAATGTAAAATAAAATTTTCAGAATAAAAAAAAAATGCTGCGCTTTGATAAAAAATACAATTTATTGTATATGAAATGAAATGAAATAAACATTAAGGGATGGTATTCATGTCTTGCTTTTTACGGAGTTTAATCGGGTTAATTAAAAAAATACTTATTGATTGAGTATGGTACACTTATGGTACACAGCTAAGCCCCTATTCGAATTTTCTTTCATGATTGATATACATCGGGATCGTTTTACTCGTCGTTTTGACGCTTTATTTTTGACGTTAAATTTGACCTCACGTAAAACTTCAATTGAAATCGCAAGAGTTATCTCCCCCAGTGTGTTGTACGTTTTTGGGGGGCCTATGTCGTTCTACGTCAAAGCAGCGGTATGTGACGTCACAATAGCGACGTTTGTTTTTTACCTGTTCACTTTTGCAACTGTAATATACTGGGCATAACATTGTTATTAATCAATAACGTACGAAATTTCCCAAAAAGAAAATTTATTCATAATTAATAACAGTTTTATTTGTTTTATGGAGTTTTTTAAATTTTAGAATTCTCTTCCTTAGGTTGATAATTCATAGCAATTTCAGTTGTGAAGAAATACTTCGATGATATGCTGATATACAAGTGCAAAAAATTAAGCAAAGAAAGCGGCTTAAGAAATATGTTTATTTTTAAATTTACCATTAATTGTTTTTTTGGAAAAACTCAGAAAAAAATTAAAAAATTACTTGTACTTATATTTGCATATTGATTTATAGTACATGTAGTTTTTTATTGTATAAAATAATTTTAGTTTTTTACGAAGAAATGGGGGGGGGCAGAATGATTAGAATGAAAAAGAAAAGAATTAACCTGTTTAAATTGTTTCTAATCAAAACAAAATAATTGTTTTTGGGCAAAATAGTTTTATATTCAGATGTTTTCAGTGCTTATTTACCTTTTTTAGTGCAGAAAGGTCAATATTTATGACACAAGAGTACGAAAATAAAAGAAAACTCATATTTCTCGTTCATTTTATCATAAAGGTATACTTTTTTCTTTGTCAAAATAAAGAGATGAATAAGTTCTGTCAAACAATATGAATTACCACATTTTCTCACAAAGATTTTAAAGATATTACCTGTTATGCATGTCGGAATCGTAAAAAAAAAATACGACAAGAAAAACAAAGGGGAAAACTTACATTGCGTCCTTTATAATTTTTCATGCCAGATAAATTACATTGAATTTGCCTTCATTTTAAAGATATAAGTCATATAAATTAAATACCTGTTGATATCGAATGTGATTTGACATTTTTGGTTCTTTTTAGCGCATATTTGAAGTAGAACAATAATGTTGAACATAATCTATTTTTAGCATTTTACACTATTTTTGCACGTGCTCCTGTGTAAAAATAAGCATATAAAGGTATTGTTTTTAATACATAAAAAAATTTAAAAGCAAGTGGTCAGGAAAGAAATGTCAAAGTTTTAAAAATTTATACAGAGACTTTTGGACGTAGGTCCCCCCTTGGGGCCTAGTGTGTCGACACATACAGAGTGTACAGTGTTCCTAAATTCTGCTCAATGTTGCCAAAGTACAAAGGCAAAGACCCAAGTTTTTCGTCCAAAAGGGCTTCGACTTGCTGCTTGATATATAGTGAATTTCCAAGTGTTTAGTCTCTTGGGTAGTTTCCTTCCTTGTGGTCGCCTAGGTGGTTGAATATGGAAACTGAATCTACATATGATAAGGCGGCGGTCTGTCCAGCAGTCTGCACCATACATTGACTTTGTTACTTGCACGTCATTTCTGTCTCCTGTTTTAACGATTTGGTGGCCCTGGAAATGCTTAGGTAGCTGAGTGGCAGTGGCGAAAGGCGAGTCTCCGGCGCCTTGAAATAACTGGAACTTGTGACCTAAGGGAAGGAAAACCCTTTACAGAAAACCACTGGTCCTCCAGTCCCCGGGGGTTTTTCTCAAGGGGGAGCAACCCTGACATATAAAAAATCAGCAGCTACAAAACCAAAAAACCCAGGATAATTGTACCAGGGGAAAGGTTGGGAAAATATTCAGGTAACTGAACACATGAAGGATGGCAGTCAAACCCAGCAGGAAGCTGACACCCAGATAGTGAAATCCCTTTACCCTAAAGAAGTATGTAGAGTTGGTTCTGGAATGTCCCCCCCTCTACCAGACAGGAAAATTGGCCCAAGTTTTAAAAAAATAGAAAGGTATAACATCCAAATGCTAGGTATATGTGAAACCAGATAAAAGGGAAAAAAGCAATCTTGCCACTGGTCATCAATTATCAGGAAAAAAACGACGAACAGCACAGCAGTGGAGTAGGCTTAATACTCAGTAGGAAACTAGGAAAGTGCATGTTAGGTTGGGAAAACCATACAATGACAGACTTCTTTCTGCAAGATTCCATTCAAAATATGCTAAACTGACGGTCGTAGTCTGCTACTCGCCAACAGAAGACAAAGAAGAAGAAGAAAAGGATTCTTTCTATGACGAACTGCAGAGAGCTGTGGAGGAAACACCATTCACGATGTACTCATCATACTTGGTGATCTGAATGCGAAAATTGGTACCAACAACAAAAGGGAAAAAAATCCATTATGGGAAAACATGGATGTGGTGTGATTAACAACAATGGTAGTAGACTAGTAGATTTCTGCATAGAAAATAAGTTAGTTATTGGAGGCACCATCTTCCAGCACAAGAACATCCATAAACTAACATGGACTTCACCAAAAGGAAAACAGAACCAAATTGACCATGTTTCTGATTAATAAAAGGTGGAAAAGGTACACTGCAGGATGTAAGAGCATTTGAGGGGGGGCTGATGTAGGAAGTGACCACACTCTTGTCCTAGTAAAGCTGAAAATTGAAATTGAGAAAGATAAAGAAAGGGGAACAACGGTCACCTCAAGTAGATGTGAGCAAACTCAATGGTCATGCACTCATGAAATCATTTCAGCTGGAGGTTAAAACCGATTTACCGTCCTAAAAGATGAACAAGAACTCAGTATTGAACAATTTAACACCACATTTGTGGAAGCAGAAAAGAAAACACTGGGGTTGAAAAAGAAGAAAAAGGAAGAAAGAATATCATCTAGGACCTGGGAAATGGTGGAACTAAGATGCAAAACAAAAAAAAAATATTAACAGCCAAGTCAGCTAGGTTAAAAGATAACTAAAAGAAACATACACAATACAAGACAAGGAAGTTAAGAAAAGTACAAAGGACAAGAAGGATTACATTGACAAGTTGCGGAAACCAGAAAACCCCGCCTCTAAAAAAAGACATGGGGACATTATACCAAATTACAAAAACTCTAGTGGTGGTTTTAAAAACAGATACACCAGTGCGGGAAAAAAAGATGGAGTATTGGCCTCAAGTATAGAAGAAGAGCTTACCTGTTGGAAAGAGCATTTTGAAAGGGTATTAAACCAGGAATGTCCATCAAAGAAAAATGGCTGAAATTTTTGAAAGTATGGACACTTTGGACATCGATACCAACACACCAACAATTGAGGAAGTAAAACATGCCATCAAACTTCTCAAGAATGGGAAAGCCCCAGGGGTGATCAAGTACATGCAGAAATGTTAAAAGCTGAAAGGGAAATAATAACACCCAAAAACTTTTCCCCCAGATATCCTGCAAACTATTTGGGAAAAGAAGGAAACAGCACCAGATGATTGGAAGGTTGGTTTCATTTGTAAAGCTGCCCCAAAAAAAGGTTATTTTCCAAACAAATAATTGGAGAGGGATTATGTTGTTGTCAGTTACCAGCAAAGTCTTAAGCAGAGTCATCTTAAATAGAATGGCCTCAGTGGTGGACCCATTTCCTTCGTAAAGAGGCTTTGGGTTTAGAAAAGGAAAATAATTTCACAGACCAGATATTTTCCTTGAGGCAAATTTTAGAACAAAGCAATGAATGGAATGCTACGTTGTATGCCAACTTCCCTTGACTTTGCCAAAACATTTGACAGTTCCCGTCCTGCTTTATGGATGATCCTAAAAAATTCCCGGGATCCCTAATAAGATCATATCCATCATTCAGATGCTATACAAGGGTTCCCGGCAAAGGTCATCTGCGGAACTGAACTAACAGACAGCTTCCCAATCCCCAAAACCCGGGGGGCGACGGGGTGTTCTTTTCCCCTTGCTGTTTAAATTTCTCATAGACTGGGTTATTAAAAACACCCCAGTTTGACCGGGCAGGAAAACCTGGACATTTCAACAGTCACTAGAAGATCTTGACTTTGCAGAGATATCGCTTTACTATCACAGCGTTACAAAGATATTTAAAGTAAAATTTATGAAAATGGTCAAGTATTGGGGAACCAAATTGGAAATTTAAAATAAATGTAAACAAAACAAAGTTAATGAGGGTAAAACCCAAAAATAGATAAAGAAGTCACAGCAAACAACAAAAGAATAGAAGAAGTAGACAATTTTACATACCTTGGCAGTAAGATCACAGCCAATGGAAATTTCCCCCATGGACGTAGATAATAGAATTTAAAAGCCCCGTGCCATCTTTGCCAACCTACGGAACAAACTTTGGGAAAACCTCAATTATCAGATCCAAAACCAAACTAAGGATATTTAAAACAAATGTCATCGGAGTCCTCCTCTATGGATCTGAGTCATGGAAGGTGACAAAGAACATTCGGAAAAAATGGATACCTTTCAAACTAGATGTCTCCGTAAATATTTAAGATATTTTTGGCCAAACAAGATCACCAACGAGAAGCTGTATGAAGAACATGCACAGCTGCTATATCTGACCAGATTAAAAAAAAGACCTGGAAATGGATTTTTTGGGCCCTGTGGTGGGATGAAACCTCAGAGATACCAAGGGTGGCCCTAAGATGGAAATCCACCAGGAAAGAGAAACAGAGGGCGACCAAAGGAGACATGGCGACGATCTTTGAAAAGGAAATGAACGATCAAGGGTGGACTTGGGGCACTGTCCCGACAATGGCAGCAGACGACGGGTGGAGGTCCTCGGTGCAGGCCTTATGTGCTCCAAGCCAAGAGGACTAAGTAAGTAAGTAAGTAATCTATTTTTAGCATTTTAAAATTTTTGCACGTGCTCCTGTGTAAAAATGAATAAAGGTATTGTTTTTTAAAACATAAAAATTAAGAGCAAGTGGTAAGGGGAAAAAAATGTCAAAGTTTTAAAAATTTATACAGAGTTTTTTAAGTAGGTCCCCCCTTGAGGGCCTAGTTGTGACACATACAGAGTGTACAGTGTTCCTAAATTCTGCTCAATGTTGCCAAAAATACAAAGGCAAAAACCCGTTTTTTGTCCAAAGGTCTTCGACTTGCTGCTTGATATCATCATTGTGCAATTTCCAAGTGTTTAGTCTCTTGGGTAGTTTCCTTTCTTGTGGTCGCCTAGGTGGTTGAATATGGAAACTGAATCTACATATGATAAGGCGGCGGTTTCCAGCAGTCTGCACCATACATCGACTTTGTTACTTGCACGTCATTTCTGTCTCCTGTTTTAACGATTGCATAGTCAATGAGGTGCCAGTGTTTTGAGCGAGGATGCATCCAGGTGTTTTTGTTTCTTGTTGGCATCTTGAAGAGGGTATCTTGATACTGAGGCTGTGTTGGGTACACAATTGAGGAGAAGCAGACTATTGCTGTTACATGAATCAACGCCGTGCTTTCCAATGACGTCACCCAGGATTCTGCATCTGATCCAACCCTGGCATTGAAGTCGCCAAGAACCACAAGTTTGTCTTGTCTGGATGTGGAGGATATGATACTGTCAAGGAACTTGTCCTTGATATCATCAGGATTTGTCATGGTTGGCGCATAGCAACTGACAATTGTGGCACTTTCTCGCCCTTTAATTTCAGAGCAAGCGTCATAAGGCGATCGTTTTTCCATTTTGTTAAACTATTCAGCGTACTTATTAGATCGTTTTTAATGGCAAAGCCTACACCTGACTCACGGCGTTCATCTCTCCCACGCCCACTGCAAAAGAATGTGTATCCGGCTTTTGGCTCCTTCGGTTGTCCTTCTTCAGCAAGACGAGTTTCACTTAGAGAAGCAAAGTCCGCATTGTATCTTCATAACTCCTTTGCCACAAGAGCTGTTTTTCTTATTGGTCTATTTGAGTCGCATTCGTCCAATAGCGTTCGAACGTTCCATGCTACAACTGTATTCGTATGTTTGATATTTTTTGTATTTCTTGCATTTCGACCGCATGGTGGGGATCCCTGCCAGTGCTGGTAAAATACCAGGTAAGATTGAGACAGGCAATGTTTAGGGCATCTTTTCTAGTCCCTTCCCAGGCTAAGGGGGTGAGCAGTGAATTCCTTAAGATGGTTGCTCAGTCACTCAAGATGTTGCCAGGTGCCTCTGCTGTCTCGATTAAAGAGCTAAAGTCCAGTGTCTTGAGCCATCTGTGCGTAAGGTCACAACTGCACCTTCCAGTGTATCCACACCTCTTGTTTTCGTCATTTGCCAATCGCCACAGGACTTAAGGGTGTCACGAGATGAGATATGACTTGCGCTGAGACTTTGATTTAAGTGAAGCAGGGTCTGAATTCACCTTGACCTAGTGGCAAGACGTTGTCAAGACGGCTAGAGATGAATACAGATGCAGAAGTTGCCGGAGTCTTGCCACATGTGCACAAGAGATCGACTACGGGACTTCACTCCGAGTTTCCTGACCACAACCGAGTTCCACGTTTCCATAGTGGCACACTTGATCACATAATTTGAGCAGAAGGGTTTTATAACAGAAATATATATATCTGAAATACAGTGGGAGGAACTTTTCTGATAACTGCGTTTTAAGGTCTGTCCTGTCTTTCTCTAGTATTTTAAGCTTCGAAAATAAACCCTGTCCCAAAATTTCCCTCTTTGACATAAAGATATCTGAAATACAGAGGGCGAACCTTTTTTGATAATTGCATTTAAGGTCCATCCTGTCCATCTCTCTTCAAATGTACATGTAGTGTAACTTTTAAATCTATAATTTTGCAACATATTTCTGTCGCAAACAACATTTTGAAAAGAATGTCCTATATTTGTATTCATTTTCGAATATATGAATTTATTTTATTTATTGTTGAGAAAAGAAACATAAAAATGCTTTGGAATTTTTCATCTTTAACTAACAAAACATGACAATATACCATATAAACACAAGGCAAAAATCATCTGAAAGGAAACTCAAATATATATGTAAAACAAGAAATATGTCCATAGGACATGAATGGCCCCCAAGGCAATATTAGTAAAGCAACATGAAAAGTAGTATGTTTAAAAAATTTGATCAGAATATCTTGAATAGTGGTGCACTTGAATTAGTACAGGGTCAAAGGAAATGCCAAGGTCAAAAACTGTTGATGCAGTTGAATAGCTCTCATCAGTATGTTTCACCATATGAAGTTAAAAAAAATATCATAAATGGTTTCTTCAAATTGACTTTAACACAAATGAATATAAGTGAGGTCATGGTCAAATGAAAGGTCAAGGTAAAAATGATACACTTGAAATGCTTACCTCAATATCTATCAGCTTATGACGTTTGACACTAATTTAGGAAAATTGAGGTCAATATCAAAGGAAAGATTTAGGTAAAAAATGTTAATGCAGTTGCACATCTCTCATCAAATATGTATCAACATATGAAGTTTGATAAAAAAAAAAAAGTATCTAGAAATGATGTCTTTAATTAAAACAGACTTAAACACAATTTGATAAAAGTGAGGTCAAGGTAAAAAATGTCAAGGTCAAAATTGTTGAAGCAGTTGAATTGCCTACATCAAATTGTATTAGCATATGAAGTTTGACACTGATTTGTGAAAAGTGAGGTCAAGGTCAAAGGAGAGGTCAAGGTCAGAAATGTTGATGCAGTTGCATATCTCTCATCAAAATGCATTAACATATGAAGTTTGATAAAAATATCTAGAAATGACGTCTTTAACTAGAACTGACTTAAACACAATTCGAGTAAGGTCAAAGGTCAAATAAAAGGTCAAGGTCAAAATTGTTGATGCAGTTGAATTGCTTACATCAGCATATGAAGTTTGACAATGATTTAGGAAAAGTGAGGTCAAAGGTCAAAGGAAAGGTCATGGTAAAAAATATTGATGCAGTTGAATTGCTCTCATCAAAATGTAACAGCAGGTTAAGGTTGATAAAAATATCTTGAATGGTATCTTTAAAACTAAGCTGAACGCTTATTTAAGATAAGTGAGTTCAAAGGTCAAAGGAAAGGTCAAGGTCAAAAACGTTCATGTAGTTGAATAGTTCTCATCTGTATTTATCAACGTGTGAAGTTTGATAACACCATCTTAAATGGTATGTTTAAGACTGAGCAAAACATTTATTTAAGAAAAGTGAGGTCAGGTCAAAGGAAAGGTCAAGGTCAAAAGTGTTGATGCAGTTGCATAGCTGCTATCAATATCTATCAACATATGAAGTTTGACGAAAATATCTTGGATAGTTTCTTTGAAACTTAGCTTTGAACAGAGCTAAACGCAAAGTGTGACAGAAGGACAAACGGAAGGACGGAAGACGGACATGACAAACACTATATGCCCCGGCCATATTCATGACGGGGCATAAAAATATCATGTTAGATTTCATTCAGATAAGAACGGCTGCTGCATGTACAAACTTTACAGCTGTGAAGGTCTCTTTCTGTGGCCCTAAATTAAACATTTATTCAGATCGTTGATGTTTTCTCCATTAATTTTATTCTTACATTGATTCGATACATTCATTTGAAGTAGTAAAAGAAACCTTTACTAGAAGAATACCTTTATGATTACCGTATGAAAGCATATGATGAACATGATGACTTCAATTTTTTGTATCCTCAACTTCCTTTATTTATTTAACAATAAAGCATTATCATTTGCATATGGAGTTTATTAGGATATCATTAAGTTAAGTGTCGACTGTTCCATAGACAGTGTGTAGTATTTCTTCAACTTGGGTGTGCACTTAATGTTCTAAGTAGATGTTTTAATGTAATACTGTTCTTGTTTTGTTTTTGTTTTGTTTTTTTTTTTTTCTTTCGAACACTTTTAATTATTATAAAGATGTTAACAGTTAGTGATTTAGCATATTAAACGCAAATTTCACATTTTTTAAAGTGTAGATTATAATGATAACATTGATTCTTGTAAAATAGCATGGCTATAAATGCAAATCATGCATGTATAAAAAAAAAAGATTTATTGATTGACTGATTGATTTATAGCATTATTATATTGTTTAACATCCTTCTCGAGAATTTTTCACTCATATGGAGACGCCATTACTTGCTGGTGGAGAGCTGCAAATTTAACTTAAGTTAAAAAGTAAATTGATTCATTTGGGCGGTGGGGGGATCTTTTTGTGCCAGCACCTACTACGGTCTCATCCGAAGGACCAGTTTTATACGTCCAACAGAGGGATTTGAACCTGCTCCTTGCTTCGCGAGTGTGAGCAGACGCTCTACTCTGCGTCACGCGGGCAACTAAAAAGAAAGATATGGCATATCAATGTCCGACATCACCCCTGGCAGAGATATTTTTAAATGGACGTATATATACCAATCGAAGTAAAAGTGACTTTACCCCTATCCATTTAGAAAACGCAGCCCCATCTGGAAAACGCGTACTACTTCGAATGTCATAGGTCTGAAGCTTTAAAAGTCAATGCTACACCCCCATCAACCCATCCCCCTCACCCCCCCCCTCCCAACTACTGCCACCACGAAATTGGTTTTTCACGTTTGAGAAATGAGTTAACGTTTTCATTGCTTGTTAAGAAATTTCTGGATATGAAATGTTTTTGAGTACGTGATCCCTCCCCACCTTGGGAAGAAATTCTTGGATCCACCTCTGATCAGTGAAATTCAATTAAATCTGTCACACATAATTTTTATTTCGTGGCCACGAATTTTATTTCGTTCCCACGAATTTTTATTTCGTGGCCACGAATTAATAAAAAAAATTCTCATACCATGTCCTATACCAGCCACCGTAGTGATGAATTAACAGCACTACACCACCAAATCACTGCCCACTTAGAAAAAATCGAATCTTACCACTTCACAGACCAGGAAATTTTTGAGATATTTTAATGGTATTTTTAGAGGCGATCTTCGCGGAAGATTTTGAACCTTTAACTAAAGCTTTGCCTTGTTGGATTAATATTTAACACCATTTGCACAAATACTACGTTTACTACGTTTTTACATAAATATTGATTTGAATTCCATATCAATAGAATAACAACAACAACAAAAACACCATAACACAGAAAACTCTATTCTAATTCTGACAAGTAGAATTGTTGAGTCTTAATTTTGTAACAAAAAAATAATAATAACCCGCTATCGTATTACAAGTGTGTGTAATAAGAATGTTTGAACACAGCTTTTTTCCAAACGACCACTGTCATGGTAAAAAAAAACTGTCTTGAAGAGTTCCATTTATTTATTTTTTTTTTTAAAGAAACTGTTAATGATGCCGTAAAGCCTAAATTTAATTAATCGTAGGAATGTCGCATCTTTTTATTATTTCAAATGTTTGGGTTCTTAAGAAAAGTCGAACAATACTAGTATATGTTGTTTAGCGTATTTGGGAAGTTGTGTAAATTCTACTCTGAATTCTCAATATCTCCCAAAGAAGTTTTGAAAAAATTAGAATTACATATTTATCAAATAAAATGAACTCATGTAGTTTCAATCCACTGATCTCCTAATGAGTCCATGTTTCACAACTTATTCAATACTCGAGAGATTGCATTAAAATCTCTCGAGGGATGATACCACTTTATGGAGGATTTTAATTCTCATTTCTTCTATGATGAGAAAGGTGAAGATAACGAACTTTGATCATTCTTTAAAAAAATCCTTATTATGATCAAATGTAGAAACCTGTGAAGAAGTCATAACCATGGAACCACGGTTCACTGGTCCTTTTGATCATGACAAGAAGCACACGGCGGGTGTGACCGGTCGGCAGGGGATGCTCATTCCTCCAGGTCACCTGATCCCACCTCTGATGTTTCGGGGGTCCGTGTTTGCTCTGCTCTTATTTTGTATTGTTTTATGGACTTTGAGATTGAATACTGTTTGTTATCTCCATATCCTTCTTTCAAAAAAAGTCCTACGACTACGATAAAATA
>NW_026932942.1:47500-53889 GCF_032062105.1 Saccostrea cuccullata
CAGCCATCAATCAACGATCAATGTTATCAAAGATCCAAGGTACATTATTCAAGTCTCTTTTGACATCATTTTATTCAGTCTCTGACTTTGTTTTAGAATTAAGATTGTCAATTTTTTGCTAATTAATTCTTTATCAATCAGAGAACGTCCTCTTTCTAAGCCTACTAGAGGAAGGATATGGAGATATTGAACAGTATTCAATCTCAAAGTCCGTGAAATAATACAAATTAGATCCAGAGCAAACATAGACCTCCGAAACATCAGAGGTTTTATTAGGTGTCATGGAGGAGTGAGCATCCCCTGCTGACCAGTCACAGCACGCAGTGTGCTCCTTGTCATGATCGGAAGAATCCGTCGACAATTCAATGTGGACATAATAGCCTTATAATTAATATGAAAAACGTCAGTCAGCATTTGATTCCACGAAAAAATTGTATTCGCTGACAAGTACATGGTATCGACCATTGAACTTACGAAATGATGACTTTAAACGAGCCTGATGATATTCTTGTTTCATCAACTTGTTTGTCAATTATTTACCTCTTTTAAGAAATTGTTCATACATAGAGCATGCTCTTGCGTTTCGAATCAATTGAGATATATATACTCCGTATGCAGGTGATGAAGGTATATATTGCTGCATAAGTAAGGGAAGCTGATGATAGAAAAAAAGTCATCACGTTTACCACTTTATATACGTTTATATCTTTGTTGTAGATAACCATTAACGTCTTTTTCAGGTAAAATATCTAAGTATGAAACAAATGTGTCAGACTCTCTGGTATGTTTTATCTCAAGCTCACCAGGATATGTCGTATCGACGTAGGAATGGAAATTACCATTGTTAATTGACAATACGTCGTTGATATATCTAAATGTCGAGTTGAAGGCCACAGAAAGTGTTTTCTTCTTTTCATGCATAAGATTTTGCACAAATTCTGCTTCATATGAATACAAAAATAAGTCTGCTAATAACGGAGCGCAATTGGTACCCATGGAATTCCAATAGATTGTTGAAAGACCTGTCAGGTCTCCAAAACCACATAGATATTGTCAATCAGAAACTCAAGCATCTTTTTGATGTCAACTTCAGAGTATTCGTGTGTTTAATCAGAATGTGTTTTAACTAAATAATTTTGCAAATGACCAATGACCAGGTAAAAAAATTACAAGTTCCATTTTTTTCGAAAATACAGCAGTCAGTGATTTCAGAATGAGGAATGGTTGTGTATAAAGTTGAAAGTTGAAGCTTTATGCTGTTGACTTTGGTAAAATCTTGTGATTTCAAATTGTCCGAAAGTTCTTTGAAAATTTTTCACATCTGACCCACACCACTTCTTGAATATATTGTTGCACAGTACTCTTGAAGTTTTTGCATCACTTCTGTCAATATCTTAGTGAGGAGTAACGAAGAGGCTTGGCTGAACATTGACTGGAACCTGCAATGTATCTTTATTTGTAAGGATTTTTATGAAGTTTCTACTCAATATTTGTACGGTAGTTCAAATTCATTTTGGCTCTGTGGAATATTAAAAATATTTAAAACTGACTCACATGATTTCAAAGAATTTCTTCCTTAGAAAGGGAAGTATGAGTATACGTAGGATTAACACTTGTAGAATTAAGTTCTTCTAAAATACAATTTATTTAATGAGCCTTACAAACGAAGACAATGTTGTTACCTGCTTTGTCGGCAGTGACCAATACGTACTGATTATGTAATCAATCTATTTCTTTTTTCACTTCTAGATTACTGAACACAGAAAAATAGATGGTTTTCATATTGCCCTTCAATCTTTTAATACGTGACTATAACATGGATCTGATACATTTAATCCATTTTGACAAGGTGTCAACGTCTTCTTTTTTCATATCTGGCCCATTGTCTGGCGTAATTTTGCAGATGACAGAATTCATGATATTTATGAAATTCCGACGCCAGTTGAAGGATCGGGGTTCCCTATATTTAGGACCTTTTAAAATAAATGATCTAAGGTCCTCATTATTAACTATACTTACGTCACCTGTAATCGCGGGTCCAGCAGGACTATAGTTATAGGGCGAAGAAGAACATGAAAACAATGGAGGATTAAGTTTCAGATTCTCGGTATCCAGGCCATGTAAAGTTTTTTTTTGGTAATTGAAAAGTTTGGAAGCAATGGTCGATGTATATTTGTAGGAAATACAAGGTGCAGTTTTTAACTTAAAAAGAAGGTGGAATACAGATTTGGACCCTTTTGTGATTAAGAATATTACTTATATTGACCGTGTCAATTCCTTATTTGCATATTGAAGATTAAGGAAAAGAAGGATTGTTTGCTGCATTTTCTTCTGTAAAATGTGCGGTTTTAAGAAGCCTATGATTTGCAATATCCATAATCACAGATCCGAGACTAAACTCTGGTGTCGAGGAATCAAAAATAGACTTTCTGTTTTTCAAAAAAAGACTGTAAAAGTTTCAAAGGGACAGAGTAAAGTTTGGTGTGAGTATGATGTAGACCTCACTTTGTTTTTTAAAGTAGAAATGAATCAAAAGTGACGTCGTGTATTGCAGGGTTATTGTACGACCGATGCCCATGGCTATGCTTACGTCTCTGTGTGTGGTTCAAATGTCCCATCACATTTACATTATTACCCTGTGGACTGGAAAGATCTCCAGCACTATCGACATTGTCATTACATCCATAGGGAGCTATCCCTGAGTTTTCTAATCCAAAATTCTTCTCTTTTTCTATGGAAAGGTGTACTCAGCAACGGACTATTTGTGTGGTGATAAATCTTTTCGAGAATTCTAACTTTCATTGAAAAAATAGAATAATCAGGTAAATAAATAAATAATTGAATAAAAGCAGCTGCCCACCGTGATTTATTTGAAATCGATGACCTGATATTCTTTTGTAAAACGATCCCTTGGTTTCACCAACATAAACAAGTCCACACAAATTATATTCTATTCCATAGACAACATTAGAAGATTTGCAGTTCAGATTCTCCCAAGTTTTGGTATAGAAGCCCATTGATGAAAGAAGTGTTAGTTATCAAAATGTCACAGATTTTACAGTTTCGCACAGAACATTTTGAAACAGAAGACATGGATCGGAAAAGGAATAATCAAATATATCTGTAACAGAAACCTTGTATTTCTTCAATATTTTGTACGATGTATTAATTGGTTTTTTTCAAAACTGAGAATCTGAAGACTGTACATATGACATATGTTTAATATTCCTGAAATTATCATCCCTGAAGCTTATTGATTAGAGTTGAAAAAACGTTTCAGCAAATAGCCAAAAAACCCAAATTTCAATTCATTCTAAATTCATTCACAATAATTCACTGATTATTTTTTTTTGAAGTGTTGAAATGAATATACTGTAGGTGAAAATTAGCCTAAAATTCAATAATCTGTTAGGAAGATTTATCTCCTGTTTACATCCCTTAAAGAAAAAGATAAATTTTGATGCACAAGTATATGAAATAAATAACTCAAAGATCTTTTGTGTAAATTTCATTTAATTTCATTAACTTTTAGTTGTCTTAAAGGTCTTACGCAAGGATATAGCCAATCAAAATGAACTCGGTCAAATGTAGTTCTACATATATAGAGACAATTTCTTTTTTCATTTTCGGCAACCTTTTTTAGGTCTACAGTTTTAATTTTGGACTTTTGTAATAGGAATATCATGCCGTTGACAGACTTGTGCCATTGAATTAAAGAAAACTCTTTTTTATGTGCGCATGATGCAACTTCGTGGATGGTTTGTGAGCCTTTTGTTAACATCTGAAACCCGCGTGAATACGCGTGTATTTCGGGGTAGGTATGTTTGCTCTCAGTTTTCTATCTTAAAAGCCTCATTCAGGTTTTTTTTTTTTATCTCAGCATTAGTCTTTATTTTCTATTTCATTTATTATCTTCTGAGGGTCAACCGGTAGTTAATAAATAATTTAATAAAAGCTATATAGTAACATATAGTGATATTATTTCATTTTATGAGACCTTAAGGCAGGCGGAGAGATAGGAAAAATTACGATGGAATAAAAACTGTAAACCGACTTTTATTCGCGTGTGAAAAATATTCGCTAGTTTTACGACCTACTATAAATCGCGAATATTAATCGCCGTGGACCATTCATGATGCTTTGTTTTTGTATAAAATGTTTCCTTGGATATGGATATAACGAACAATATTTAAGCTCCAAAGTCCATAAAACAATACAAGATTAGAGCAAAGGCACTAGACTGATTTTAAGGTCTGATAAAATTTTAATGTGTGCCCCACTGATAAAATACAGGTTTTTTTATTTTTTTTTTATGTTTCAAAAAATGTAAATTTACTTTAAAAGTAACTCCCACGCAACTTACAGTATATAAGTAATATTTTTATGGTCCTTTAGCGTACATAAGGTCTTCTAGATATCTTTTTTTACGCACAAATATTTAATTTTTATTTGGAAGAAAAAATCTTTCAAAAAATCGCAGTTTTATATTTTGTTTCCAAATATACAGAAAAAAATAACTGCTTACACAAAGGAAAATTTCCTTCTTTCATACTACGAGGCCATTCATTCTTAAGTCACAAAAATCAGAGTATTTTGACTCAAAATTAATGAAATTTTCAAAGAGAAAATTTAATGATGTTTGTTATTCTTCAACCACTTAAACATTTGAATGATATCTGTTTATCACAGTTTCCACCCTCGGTAATATAAGAAAGCTGCGCAGAAGAGGCAGATGCTTCTGATTCTGACTTCACTCTTCTTCTAGGTCTTACATATACCCTAGCTTCAACTGCATCAGAGTATTTTCTTACCTGTAAAAGTGTTTCAGTCGCATTTATACGAGTCCTAAAACTTTGTTTTTCTGAATGAAAATGATGTTTTTAAATACATATTCATTTACGTTTCTCTTAGATCTACCAAGGTCGCCGCCAGTTGGTGTTTCCTGACTGTTTTGTCTGATATCTGAAAAAATGTGTACAGTGAAAATAATTTCTTGCCTGCAAATAATAATAATAAGAACACAAAAAATCAATTATCATATACATGTACAACCATATGCCACTTTAAAGTATAAGAGATGCACATGTGTATTTCAAATATATTATTAATCATAAAGAGCCCAAATGCCAAATTGATGGTTTTATTTACCTGCTACTTTAATATTATTTTTAATAAATCCTTTTAATCTAAAAAGTATGCAATTGCAAATCGTTCATTCATTTATGTCTTTATTATTTGACACAAATGTTTTGTAATGTCATGTTACCTTCTCTGCACACAGGAGCCTTAAAGTCAAACTCTGTAATTCTGTTCTTCACTTCATCGAAATCTTCTTTGATAGCGCTTGAATCAGCGTTCTATGGAAACAAAGTAAGTAAGAACAATATTTTAAAAAATCACAGATTTATTCCTTGACATGAAATTCTATGACTTCACGCTGAATGTAAGTTATATTTTCCCTTTTAATCTAGTCTAATAAAGATAGATTTGAACTGAATTATGGTATTGAATGTATATCGATCATAATTTGTAACTACCAGCATTTTCCAGCTAAATCGTGGAAAAAACATATTGATCGAAATATACATTGTAATGGACACACTAAAGTTGCAAAGGTTTATTTATCACATTTAAGCACATCTTAATTTTTTTATGAAATGGAAACAATTTTTAAAGAAATACTTGAGTGCATGTGTGCAGGGTACAGCCATTCCTATCGTGCATGATGAAAAAGATATGCAAGTTTCTTCGGGGAATATGCAGGAATTATTCGTTAAAAGTTAAATAGATATGTTTAGGGTAAAAAAATTGTCATATTTTTAATTTACTATCTCTTATTTTGTCAATGGAACTTTTTAACAGTAATTTTTAGTAGTATCCCAAGCATTTTAATTGGGAAAGTGGTAAACACAACACACCAAACATGATAATGTTAGACTACATAATGGTGCACAGGAGAGCAGTTTTCTTTCATTTAGATATAATAATTACATCATTTAAAAAGTATATAAAAATATCACTTTTCCTTTAAGTTAGGTTTACAAATGGGTGTATTCAAAGCGGAGGCTTTTTGATCGACTCCCCGGGTAGGACAGAACATACGCTCAAACAACTATTGGCAGAAAAAATCAAAGTACTGAAAGTACTGTTAGACGGAGGCTTCATGTATGAGAGAACACAAAAGAAATATATATGTCATACATTGCTGTAAAGAATATTATGAGAAATAATGTGTAGTTTTTTTTTCAATTCAACATTTTTTTCAAAGGATACTCCAATATTCATGAGGTTGTTGGAATATTATAATTTCATCTTTGTAATGTAAACTTTGCCTTGATTAAAGTTCACTGTTATTTAGATGAGATACTTTCAATATTAAACCTTCCAAA